>NC_084609.1:3229000-3271500 GCF_033807715.1 Cololabis saira
GAAAAAGACAGAATTTATCCACGCTATGATTCGCAAGAACAAAAACAACAAAAATTCCAACTTTATAAACGTCCAGACTTGCAACAATAATGTCAGAATTTCTAACTGTGAATTTATTGTGATAATTTATCATGATTATTATTTAACTATTGTTCTTTGGTTTAAATATATATTTTTTAGCATGTTCGAAATATCGTTTTTCATTCATTCATTCATTCATTCATAAAGTTTTCATTCATTCATTGGAATAAATCCCAGATTTTCTGTCTTCATAACAATTTTGCTCCTTATAAACTGTACAAACTCAAACAAAATCTCTTTATTAACTTGTGAATATGGATAAAATACAACAAAAATCTGGATTCTGACAAAAGATTGGACCCTATAAAGTTAATAACTCCATCCCTCCAGGGGTCGTTTCTGCGGTCGTTTCTCCACCTCCGGAGGGATGGAGGGATGGAGGGATGGACCCTCCATCCCTCCATCCCTCCATCCCTCCAGGGGTGGTTTCCTCCCCGGGGTTGTTTATGTTCAGAGCTGGTGCTGCTGGTTGGTTGGTGCTACAGGGCCGCTCCTGGCGTTTTCAGGGGCCCAGACACGTCTGTGGGGGGGGCCCTTATTACACAAACCTCCAGTGTGACCGGGAGGAGAAGGGAGGGGAAGGAGGGGTTCAAATCCTCTACTGGGAGAGATTAATGTTCTGGACTTTAGGAATAAACAGGTTAGATGTGTGAATGTGAAGTTCAAAGTCAAACACGTAAACCAGTCAAAATTAGTCAAGAAATGATGCTATTCAGTAGCACGGGTCAAACTTAAGTAATAAACTAGGTAATTTGTAAGAAAAACATCTGATTTTCTTATTTTATATATATATATATATATATATATATATATATATATATATATATATATATATATATATATATATATCCTCATTTTTGAGCAAAATCTGAAAAAGACAGAATTTATCCATGCTGCGATTCGCAAGAACAAAAACCACAAAAATTCTGACTTTATAAACGTCCAGACTTGCAACAATAATGTCAGAATTTCTAACTATGACTTTTTTGGAATAAATCCCAGATTTTCTGTATTTATAACAACTTTGTTCCTTTATAAACTGTATAATCCCAAACCAAATCTCTTTATTAACTTTAATACTCACAATGTTGTGAATATGGATAAAATACAACAAAAATCTGAATTCTGACAGGAAATTGGACCCTATAAACGTAATAACTCCATTCCATATATATATATATATATATATATATATATATATATATATATATATATATATCCATATATATATATATATATATATATATATATATATATATATATATATATATATATATATATATATATATATATATATATATATATATATATTTATGTCTAAAATTTAAAATTAATCTAATTGATTACAGGATTCATAATTAATCTAATTAATCATATTTTAATCTCATTAAGGTCCCAGAATAAAGAAAAAAAATTCCAGTGATGACTAATCAATTGAATACACTAAGAAGAGAATATTTGAAATCCACATCAGCAAATCAATTAGACCAGGTGCATTATTCAGAAATGCAAATACAGGTAAATAAATAAAATTCAGAAATAAAATAAGGCTGAGTCTCAAATAGGAACTTAAGCAGACTCTCAATTCCAAATTAAAACTAAAGCTGATCAAAACAGCGATTCAAGAACTAGTAGCTGTAACATTTACAGAGATTCCAGTACTATAGTACTAGTAGCTGTAACATTTACAGAGATTCCAGTACTATAGTACTAGTAGCTGTAACATTTACAGTGGAACTGGTCCAGACATGTTTAGCGTTTAAATGATAATTCAGGCTGGAGCAGCTCCGCTGATAGGAACATTCTTTTTTACAAAATGTACAAATCACTGCATTCTTGTTGAGAGTCCCGTCTTCTTTCTTTTTGTACATAAACTTGTCGTTCAAAGGCCCAGCAAAGATTTGCTGAGACGTCCAGGTCTGTTATGACTAGGGTCGCCACCCGTCCCGTAAAATACGGAATTGTCCTTTATTTGAGAAAAAAATGTTGCGTCCCGTATTGAACTAATACGGGACGCGATTTGTACCGTATTTTCATTAACACCCCATACACACGTCTGTCACACACACATCAACACTAAATTTAACAATAATGAAAAAATAAAACACAGGAAACATTAAGGCCAGCAAAATCTTTGTTTGTGTAAATTAACTTTTCCACCATATTCTAGTTGAATTATTGAAATAAATTAACTTTTCCACCATATTCTAGTTGAATTATTGAAATAAATTAACTTTTACACCATATTCTAGTTGAATTATTGAAATAAATTAACTTTTACACCATATTCTAGTTGAATTATTGAAATAAATTAACTTTTACACCATATTCTAGTTGAATTATTGAAATAAATTAACTTTTACACCATATTCTAGTTGAATTATTGAAATAAATTAACCTTTACACCATATTCTTGTTGAATTATTGAAATAAATTAACTTTTAAACCGTATTCTAGTTGAATTATTGAAATAAATTAACTTTTAAACCATATTCTAGTTGAATTATTGAAATAAATTAACTTTTACACCATATTCTAGTTGAATTATTGAAATAAATTAACTTTTACACCATATTCTAGTTGAATTATTGAAATAAATTAACTTTTACACCATATTCTAGTTGAATTATTGAAATAAATTCACTTTTACACCATATTCTTGTTGAATTATTGAAATAAATTAACTTTTACACCATATTCTAGTTGAATTATTGAAATAAATTAACTTTTACACCATATTCTAGTTGAATTAATGAAATAAATGAACTTTTACACCATATTCTAGTTGAATTATTGAAATAAATTAACTTTTACACCATATTCTAGTTGAATTATTGAAATAAATTAACTTTTACACCATATTCTAGTTGAATTATTGAAATAAATTAACTTTTACACCATATTCTTCACCTGTATCTATATTCTACATCTGGGCTGATGTTACATACAGTAGCATAGGATCATATTTCAGTTACTAGTATGGTTGTCTGTCTGTACAGTCATGCAAGTTCAATGCTATTAAAGCACTTTAAACTTTAAATCAAAGCATTTTGTTTTTTCATATAAAATAAACACATTTTTATTCAGTTTAGAAGTTTTGGGGCTTTTTTTGGCTCCTGCACTGCTGAAATGGGGGCGTCCCTTATTTCTATTTCTGAAAGGTGGCGACCCTAGTTATGACTAGCACGACTAGCACGACTAGCATGGCTAGCATGACTAGCATGACTAGCATGGCTAGCACGGCTAGCATGACTAGCATGACTAGCATGACTAGCAGCAGGAGGGAAGACGTGGCCTACTGGTCCCTCAATGGGCCAAATTTAAAATGCTTGCGCATTTTGCCACTCATAATTATTTGTGCTAATTTTCATAACGCGTTAATTAGCAGTGTAATTAATTAATCGAATTAATGCGCTAAACTGACAGCCCTAATGTATATATAATAAAACAATAGCAACAATAACCATATTAATAAGGATAATAACCATATTAATAATAATAATAATAATAATTAAAGCTGCTAGAAGCGTTGATCGGGCCCTCGCACTCATGTGCCCTAGCAGCTTTAATTATTATTATTATTATTATTATTATTATTATTATTAATATGGTTATTATCCTAATATATATATATATATATATATATATATATATATATATATATATATATATATATATATATATATATATGTATATGTCCTAATTTTAGAGCAAAATCTAAAAATGTCAGAATTCATCCATGCTGCGATTCACGAGAACAAAAAGAACAAAAATTCCGACTTTATAAACGTTCAGACTTCCAACAATATTATCAGAATTTCTAACTGTGAAGGTTTTGGAATAAATCTTTTATGGAACAACTTTGCTCCTTTATAAACTTCATAAACCCAAACAAAATCTCTTTATTGACTTTAACACTCACAATGTTGTGAATATCGATAAAATACAAGAAAAATCTGAATTCTGACAGAAAATATGACCCTGTAAACTTAATAACTCCAAATTTCCACCTTTATAAACTCAAAAATTTGCATTCAGAAATTGAGCCTTCCGTCAGTTTCAGTTCGAATTCCGATGATAAACTTTTCTTAATTTCTCGGTTTAAAATCCCAAATTTGTGAAAGAAAACTCAAAATTGTGAAATTTCTAAATTCACAAACTAAAGAAAAAAAACAATGATGAAAAACAAAAATCAGAACATGAAATTTTTATTTTTTATTTTTCAAATAAGCAAGAAATCTCATTCAGGCCGAAACAAACGTTGCTCATCGTTTTATACCGATCCGATGATGGTGGAGACACGTTCACATGGAAGTAATTAAATCTGAGCTCGGCGCCCCCTGGTGGCCGGGAGGCTCACTGCGTTTCCCGCGTGCAGGAAGTGGAGGCTCAATCAGTGTTTACATGGGAAGTTTAATTCCTCTTTAATTCAGAGTTAAAATTGAATCTGATTTAAAATGAGTAAAAATGACCATGTAAACACCTAATTCTGAATGAAAATGGTCATTCCAAAGTGGCTGGTTTATTCCGATTTTAAATCCGAATAGAATAATTCCGCGATCATGTATACACCCATTCAGAAAAAAATAAATAAAAAAAATAAATAAAATGAAAAAATAAATGAAATGTTTTAATTCATTTATTTTTTAATTTATTCATTTATTCTTTTAAATTAATTAATTATTTTATGATTTTTCTTTCTTTTTTATTATTATTATCTTTATAATCTTTACTTTTATTGTATATCTTATTGTATTGTATTTATATTATTTTTTTAAAAGCTTCCTGTGGACAAGTGTTGCAAATTAGCATGTATGCTAAAACACTCAAACAGTGCATTTGGTTTGTCCTATGTTATTGTGATGTCCATACCAAATAAAGAAATATAATAATAATAATAACAATTATTATTATTTTCTTTAATTTAATTTAATTTATTTTTTTATTTTATTTCAATTTATTTTATTTTATTTTATTTTATTTACTTATTAATTCATTTATTTTTTGATATTTAAGAATTTATTTTTTTTATTTTATTTATTTTTTTTATATATTTATTTTTTTGAAATTATTCTATTCGGATTTCAAATCGGAATAAACCAGCCACTTACTTCGGAATTAAATTTAATTCTGAATTAGGTGTTTACATGGTAATTTTTACTCATTTTAAATCAGATTTAATTTGAATTCTTCTTTAATTAAAGAGGAATTAAACTTTCCATGTAAACGCACTCAGTCAAACTGATTCTGATTCTCTTTCTGTAACAGTTTCCAGATCTGGATGTAACTGGTTTTCCTTCTTCCAGGTGGAGGAAACATAAAGATGTTCAGTGAGACGACGATAACGACGATGATGATGATGATGGTGGACCGGGAGGATCTGCCCGTCTGCTGGCACCAGTAGGATCTTCAGCTCCTCTTCCTCCTCCTCCTCCTCCTCCTCCTCCTCCTCCTCCTCCTCCTCCTCCTCCTCCTCCGCCGACGGAAGGATGACGGTGGTGTCGACCGAGAACGTGGACGAGACGTCCACCCTGCCGGGCCACCCGCAGGACCCGTACGCGCTGGACCACGACGACCACGACGACCACGACTGCTGCGAGCGCGTGGTCATCAACATCTCGGGGCTTCGCTTCGAGACGCAGCTCAAGACGCTGGCGCAGTTCCCCGAGACGCTGCTGGGCAACCCCAAGAAGCGCATGCGCTACTTCGACCCGCTGCGCAACGAGTACTTCTTCGACCGCAACCGGCCGAGCTTCGACGCCATCCTGTACTACTACCAGTCCGGCGGGCGGCTGCGCCGGCCCGTCAACGTCCCGCTGGACATGTTCTCCGAGGAGATCAAGTTCTACGAGCTGGGCGCCGAGGCCATGGAGAAGTTCCGCGAGGACGAGGGCTTTATCCGCGAGGAGGAGCGGCCGCTGCCGGAGAAGGAGTTCCAGCGGCAGATCTGGCTGCTGTTCGAGCACCCGGAGAGCTCGGGCCCGGCGCGAGGCATCGCCATCGTCTCCGTCATGGTCATCCTCATCTCCATCGTCATCTTCTGCCTGGAGACGCTGCCGGAGCTGAAGGAGGACCCCAACGACCGGATCAGGATCGTCGGGAACACCACGGTGTACTACAAGGCCAGCGTGCTCACCGACCCCTTCTTCGTGGTGGAGACGCTCTGCATCATCTGGTTCTCCTTCGAGCTCATCGTGCGCTTCTTCGCCTGCCCCAGCAAGGCGGCGTTCTTCAAGAACATGATGAACTCCATCGACATCGTGGCCATCATCCCGTACTTCATCACGCTGGGCACGGAGCTGGCCGACGACCAGGAGCACAAGGAGGGCAAGGGCAGCGGCGAGCAGGCCACGTCGCTGGCCATCCTGCGCGTCATCCGCCTGGTGCGCGTCTTCCGCATCTTCAAGCTGTCGCGCCACTCCAAGGGGCTGCAGATCCTGGGCCAGACGCTGAAGGCTAGCATGCGCGAGCTGGGGCTGCTCATCTTCTTCCTCTTCATCGGCGTCATCCTCTTCTCCAGCGCCGTCTACTTCGCCGAGGCCGAGGAGAAGGAGTCGTTCTTCACCAGCATCCCCGACGCCTTCTGGTGGGCGGTGGTGTCCATGACGACGGTGGGCTACGGCGACATGTACCCGGTCACCATCGGCGGGAAGATCGTGGGCTCGCTGTGCGCCATCGCCGGCGTGCTGACCATCGCGCTGCCCGTGCCCGTCATCGTGTCCAACTTCAACTACTTCTACCACCGCGAGACGGAGGGCGAGGAGCAGGCGCAGCTGCTCAACGTCAGCAACCAGAACCTGGCGTCGGACACCAACTCCAGCCGCCGCAGCTCGTCGGCCGTCAGCAAGTCGGAGTACATGGAGATCGACGAGGACCTGAAGAACAGCATCGACAACTTCAGGGAAGCCAATCTCAGGACTGCCAACTGCACGGCGCCGAGCCAGAACTGCGTGAACAAGGCCAAGCTGCTGACGGACGTGTGAGCCGCCGCCGCTAACGGACGCTACGCTGTAAATATTGTACAGGGAAACATGGATGCTTTATCTCCACTGGTGCATTTTACTCTTTTTTTGCATTCATTCATTCAAACATGTGAAGAGACTTTGGTTTTTTTAAGGGAAACTTGTTCGGCAAGAACAGAGACGAGCAGCGGACGGAAACTCCAACCCTGGATTATTAGTTTTGAAGTTAAAGGGAAACTCCACCAGTTTTACAAAAGAACACCCCCTTTGGTCTGGTGGGTCCTGGTCCTGGTCCTGGACCTGGTCCTGGTCCTGGTCCTGGTCCTGGACCCGATACCCTAGATGAATCTCTGCTCCAACACGTGCAAGATTAACGTTAACGTCCGTTCACATGATCTGCATATTTAAACACACGTGATAAAAGAAACACTGACCTCCAATCCTGAACCTGTACGGCATGAAACTGTTAGCATTAAATGCTAAAAATTGACATTAAACGTTCAAATTGTCGTGTTACGAGCTAAAAGAAGCATCCTGTCGTGCAGTTACTAACGCCACGCGTCCAATAAGATAAGGAGGGGCCCCAGGGCGGCTCCAGGGGGAACTCCAGGGTCCTGGTCCCGCGCCAGAGTAACTTTACCGTCCGTTCACATCATCTGCATATTTAAACACCCGCGTACGACTCGTATCAGCGTCATGAGAAGAATCAAATGCCAAAACAATAGTGATAAAAGTTAAACATGAAAACACTGACGCTGTCCAATCCTGAACCTGTACGGCATGAAATGCTAAACTGTTAGCATTAAATGCTAAAAATTGACATTAAACGTTCAAATTGTCGTGTTACGAGCTAAAAGACAACAGTTCCCTGGAGGTTTCTGCACTTCAACCATTCGTGAAGCGTCCTGTCGTGCAGTTACTAGCGCCACGCGTCAAATAAGATCAGGAGGGGCCCCAGGGGGGCTCCAGGGGGGACTCCTGGTCCTCCAGACCTGCTGCCCTAGATGGTTCTCTGCTCCAACACGCGCCAGAGTAACTTTAACGTCCGTTCACATCATCTGCATATTTAAACACCCGCGTACGACTCGTATTAGCATCATCAGAAGCATCAAATGCTAAAATAATAGGGATAAAAGTTAAACACGAAAACACTGACGTCCAATCCTGAACCTGTACGGCATTTAATGCTAAACTGTTAGCATTAAATGCTAAAAATTGACATTAAACGTTCAAATTGTCGTGTTACGAGCTAAAAGACAACAGTTCCCTGGAGGTTTCTGCACTTCAACCATTCGTGAAGCGTCCTGTCGTGCAGTTACTACTCAAATAAGAAAAGGAGGGGCCCCAGGGCGGCTCCAGGGGGAACTCCAGGGTCCTGGTCCTCCAGACCTGCTGCCCTGGATGGTTCTCTGCTCCAACACGCCGCGCCGCCGCGCCAGAGTAACTTTACTGTCCGTTCACATCATCTGCATTAGTGATGCACCGAAATGAAAGTTTGTGGCCGAAACCGAAACCGAAAATAAAAATAAACACTTGGCCGAATACCGAACAATACCGAACATGGTTCTTTGCAGTTTTTCTTTTATTTTGCCAATTTTTTCACCATTGCATAAATCAAATAAATTTGATTTAGGCTTTTAAAAGAAAAAAATCTTTTACAAAATTACAAGGTAGAAAATATTTATTGAACATAAAAAAATGAACATTTTTTAATTTCCAGCATTATGTTGTTTTGGTTCCACCTCCTGGTGAATGTTGGTAAAATTCTTATGGAGTTAGTTTTTGGTTGGCCAACGATTTATGTTTGTGGTGCAACCATTACGGAGCGGCCAGTCTATTTCCTTATTTTACAACGCCGTTATTAATTGTTCGGTTTTTTTCCCACTTATTCCACCGAACACCCAAAGTGTTCTTTTACCATTTTCGGCCGAACAATTTCGGTTACTGAACAATCGGTGCATCACTAATCTGCATATTTAAACACCCGCGTACGACTCGTATCAGCATCATGAGAAGCTTCAAATGCCAAAAAAATAGTGATAAAAGTTAAACACGAAAACACTGACGTCCAATCCTGAACCTGTTGTTATAATTATTATAACCTTTAATTAACCAGGAAAAAAAGTCTTGTTGAGATTAAAAATCTCTTTTACAAGAGAGTCCTGGCCAAGACTGGCAAGATAAAGTTGCACAAACAAAACAGTTAAAAACAAATCAGAAATACAGATCACAAACACAATCAGCAGCCAAAGCTTCTACAGCCAGTTATTGCTTCCAAATCTTTCAGAAAAACCTCAAAAGCATCAAGATTATTCAAACAAACACCAGATTATTCCATTTTCTGCAGTTCATTCCAAGCAGAGGGGTTAGCATAGCTGGAAGCTGCTAGCTTGTCCAGTGAGGAGAAGGTAGTGCATGAAACGCTAAAAATTGACATTAAATGTTCAAACTGTCGTGTTACGAGCTAAAAGACAACAGTTCCCTGGAGGTTTCTGCACTTCCAGTCGTCTGCTCAGCCATTCGTGAAGCGTCCAGTCACGCAGTTACTAGCGCCACGCTAAGATAAGATAAGGAGGGGCCCCAGGGGGGCTCCAGGGGGAACTCCAAGAGAAACTCCAGGGCGGCTCCAGGGGGAACTCCAGGGTCTGATCGTGGCGTGTTGGAGCAGCGAATCATCTCGTCCGCTGGCGAACCAGCTACAGATTCCTCAGAGATCCGTTTCCACGGCGACCACCAGACCAAAAGACCAGCGAGGTTTCCGGTTGGTCGATATTAACCCCCCCCCCCCCGACAGTAAATGTACGGCCGGCAGGAACAAACGCAGAGCTTTAAGGGAACCAGGAAGGGAAAACACTGTTCTAGGTGTTTCCTGCTCGGCTCCCGTGGGCTGGAAAATCTTCTGACGTCGCGGAAATAACACGTTCCAGCCGGGAATGCTGGGAATTTCTCTTCAAACTGGAACTAAAGAAGTGGAATTATTTCCGTCTGCGAAGCCTGGATTTTAAGGGGGGGCTCCGGTCGGAGGTGAAAGCCCCGAGTCCTCAAAGCTGTGCAATTCTAAAACGGTGGAGTTCCCCCTTTAAAGCTGCTGTAATTCCGACCTCCGGCCACACGGGGGCAGCACCTGCCGGAACACTATCCACCTATTATGGCACAAAGTGGGATTACAAGAACCCGCCGGACCGTCGCCGCTCGCAGGAACAATGTCGTCGGAGTTTAACGCCCCCGGAGTCAGACGTGGTTTTACTGCTAGCATCAAAACAAACGAGTTTCATTTAGACGAGCTTAGAAATGGAAATCACAACAATTTAGTCACCCGAGATTTGATCAACTTTAGAGGATAATTCTGGTTCCTGTGGATTAATTGCACTTTATGTGGACGTCCAGGATCCATGTGGGAGTTTCAGCTGGAAATATGCAACGCAAGTCCGGAGAAATAAGAAATATGCAAATACGAAATCAGGCTGAAATCACTAAATACAGATTAGAGCTGGAATTACGGTAGAGTATCAGGGCCGTGCAGGAGAAACGGTGTTTGAGAGGGGAAGATTTTTTTTTATTGTGCAAAATGTCAAGAAAAAACTCGAAATGTCGAGAAAAAAGTCAAAATTTCGTGAACAAAGTTGAAATGTTGAGAAAAAAGGCGAATTTCGACTTTATTCACGAAATTTCTTTTTTTTTTTACCTTGTCTGCACATATATTAATGGTTAATACCATGCTGGGAAGAACC
This sequence comes from Cololabis saira, assembly GCF_033807715.1. Lineage (NCBI taxonomy): Eukaryota > Metazoa > Chordata > Actinopteri > Beloniformes > Belonidae > Cololabis > Cololabis saira. Next base: position 3,239,775 of record NC_084609.1, read on the forward strand.
TAAAGCAAATATATGTGCAATTTGGATATAAAATACATTTGTCCATAATATGTGGACATACAAAAGTCGAAAGTCAAAATTTCACGAAATTTCGACTTTATTCTTGAAATTTTATTTCAACATTAATCTCGACATTTCAACTTTTTTTTTGCATTAAATTTGAGAGGGGAAGATTTTTTTTTTTATTGTGCAAAATGTCAAGAAAAAAGTTGAAATGTCAAGAAAAAGTCAAAATTTCGTGAATAAATTTGAAATGTTGTGAAAAAAGGCGAATTTCGACTTTATTCATGAAATTTCGAATTTATTCTTGAAATTGTTTTTCAACATTAATCTCAACATTTCGACTTTTGTCTCGAAGTGTGCAATAAAAAATTATATTTTTTCTCCTTCATGGCCCTAATACTCTTCCGTAAGGAACAAACAGCAGCTACGACTAAATTATAGAACCGTTTTAACGTTAGGGTGCACTTTACTAGTTTTATTGATCAGGTTTCAGCTAGCTCATTGGGGGCTCGTCCGGGACCCGGAGGACAACTTCCTGTTTGAGAGGATTACGCTTGTTGTTTCCAGGGAAGGTTCGGCGAGCTGATTGGACGCGCCTGGAGGATCGTAAACGCCGCTGCCGCCGCGGGGGCGCAGCTCCCCCGCGTGACGCAACGCTCCTTTATATACAAGCATGCGGAGACTCTTCTCTCGTATATCGGCATGCTTCACCACGTTACCTCAGTTTGGCTTTTTCTACATCTCATCTCGTCCCGGATTACTCCTCCGTCATTTGTTTTTCACCAAAAGTGCACTGGCTCTTTCTTCTCGTGGGTTTTGGGAGCATCTACGTGTTGAATGTTTAAGGGAACAGGAACACGAGGGTCGAAGGTCACGGCATGTACATCCATCGACGGCCCCATCGGCCGGGATTAGCTGCGTTTACTCTGCATGACGTGAGTACGGAGCTGCAGACGAGGACGGACGTCCTGGAACGGTGCATGACACAACAGACGGTGGAAGGACAAAAAAAACACCAACAAAAAAACATCAAGAAAAGAAGAAATGATTAATCTATTTAAAAATGACATTTCAGAAGTTCCATCCTTCTCTGTCGGTCTCTCTGAGGCTTTGATGACGATGACGTGCATGGGATCATTTTATGTGGTTTGTGACCCCAGTTTTTTTTTTGCTATTTGACTTCTAAAAGAGTTTAAAGAAGGAAAAGCAGTGAAATATTTAAAAATAATTCCTAGATAGGTGTATCTAAAATTAGACTCCAGTGCCTTGAACCCCGACTCGTAATAGAATTGACTGAAGTGCCTCCCGTGAAAACAGATGGAAAGAGCTCACGATGTGCAGCTTAAACTTCTCCTGCCATACAGACGCTAGCATTAGCGTTAGCACATGAAGACCCGCTACGTTGGCTAGTTCCGGGAACTCTGCTGGTGATGACACACGGCTGCAGGAACTGATGGTGTTTAAGTGGTTCCCCGCAGGGGCGAAAACCCCTGAGACAGAGACAGAATTAATCATTTTTGAACAATGCAGTAGTATTTATTGAAAGCGCAATAATGTTGTGCAATAATGTGCTAAACACATCTTTAAAGTCCCCCCTTCCATTCCTAGAAATGGTTTTGTCCACATAAGTTACAACAAACAAACTATTTACAAAAAGCTCCAGGTCCAGACTGAAAAATACATCCTGCATTGTTCAAAAACCAGTGCTGTTAAGCTAGTTTAAAAGCTACAAATAGTGATAGTCACAGACGAAGAGGAGCTACTTTACTAGCTCCAGAGCTGCTAAAGAGGCGAGCTAACCGCGAGCGAGTTAGCCGCGGGGTAACCGCTTCTTTAGCACTTTTTTGCAGTTTCTGTCAATCTCAAATTAAACTCCAAGATTTCAGGAAATTTTGATATGGGCATGCCCTACAAGCCCTAAATCAGACCCTATAAACTTAATAACTCCAAATTTACACCTTTATAAACTCAAAAATTTGCATCCAGAAATCCTGACCGGATAAATTTAGAAAAGTCCAAATTCCCAAAAAAAATTCTTCTGAATTTCTCAGTTTAAAGACAGCGTAATGAGACCGCAGTATGTTGTCGTCCACATCGTCCCGAGTCTTTTAACGTCGGATCAAAGTCTCTACGATATTGCGTTGCCGCGCAACAAGCGTCCAAATTTCCGTTTGGACGCTTGTGAGTATAGTGGAATATCTCAAAAACCGTAATAGCTAGCATGATGAGACTAAAATATGTTGCAATACAACGCGTCCCGGGTTTGTCAATGTCGCAATGATGTCTGTACGATAAACCGTTGCTTAGCAAGAAGCGTCCAAATTAAAAAGGATTTTTTTTTAATTGAAAGTTAAATATCGCAAAAACCGTAATAAGTAGCGAGATGAGGTTGTACGGTCCTTTAGTGCCAATCGGGCCGAGTGTTTGTAAATTTGAACGATGTCTCTACGATAAAGTTCGGACGAGCAATAAGCGTCCGAATTTTCACCTTTTTTTTTGCTTTTTGGCATCTAGCGTTGCCATGGTAACACTTTTGATTGAGAAAAGTAATGCCCATCGAGACCACGATGGAGACGCATCCAACGATGTATGACATGCATGGGTGCACGTTGCGGTTCGGGCCGCGTTAACGGACGAAAAAAGAGTGCGGAATAATAATAAGAAAAGGGAAACCTTTTCTGTATACTAATATAACGCCTTCATTTTTCAGGTTTTTCGGGGCGTGTTTTATTTTTTGGGGATTTTTTTTCCACATCAGAGCGGGGTCATGCTGTACACCCGCTGGGACTTTTGTGACTTTGGCTTGTTAGCAAAATGCTAGCAACATTGCCTTTTGGGCCATTCTGGACGATTGTAATATATATATATATATATATCTTTATTTAAACTCGAAAATCATTGAGGGCGAGCCCTCATTTACAATGACGTCGAGCAATACAAAAGTAAAAAAAGACAGGGACAAAAATAGAACAACAAAAGATCAGTCAATTAAACAAATATGAAGTTACAATTAATAAATAATGTAACAATAAAATCAATTAAAACAGATACAAGCAGTGCTTAAAAGATTTAAGATCAGGGATTTAAAATGACCAAAAGACACTAGTGAATTCATTTTTAGAGTGTTTTGTAATGAGTTCCAGGTAGAAGGTGCAGAAAAGCTAAAATAAGATCTACCAAGCTCAGTATAGACTCGGGGAACTTGTAGTGTAAGCCAGTCTGTGGATCGAGTGTTGTGTGAACTAGCAGGCCAAGCAAGGAGGGAGGATAATATGGTCATGCCACTACTTGGCATGACCATAACTATCAAAATGTCATGATATATAAAAGGCAGGCTACAACTTTTACTCCTTGTCCCCCCCCTGGAATTATTCTCTAAAATGTTACTGTTTATTGTCCCAAACAACCATGAAATGGGATTTTCACTGGTTCCCCGGTGTTTATATCCCCGCGTGATTGCTGCCACTTTTCTCTGTGGTTGGATCTAAACTCACGTAGATCGCGGTTCGTCCTCCATCAAATCCAGATCCAGGAACAACTGCTGGTTCTGTGACCGGATTCTCTCGGCCTAACGGCTCAACAGCCCTAGAAAACTTTGTGCCTCAAGCCCCACAATACGGTTTGACGTACATGCACGAAAATCGATACACACCTGTATCATGTCGCAACTTAAAGAAAAGTCTCTTGGCGCCATGGCTGAAACCCAACAGGAAGTCGGCCATTTTGAATTAATTGTGTCATTTTTGCTAAATTTATGCCATTTCTTCGGCCGTTAATACGGCCCGATCCGTAACGTGCACCCAGGTGTGTTATACATCAAAATGTGCGTCTCCCTCCTGCGACACCACGCATTACTTTTCTCTTTCAAAAGCTTTACCGTGGCGACGCTAGACGCCAAAAAGCGTGCCCCCTTCATCTGATTGGTCCATATTTGATAGTTCCTACTTTCTGCCATAATCTTTGAATGGTTTGATACAGAGAGTCGTGGGTGTTTCATCCACTAAATGTCCAGACCTGAAGAATCTACATCAAGTCATACAAGCTTCCACTACAGCCTGAACGTGCACAAGGCTGGAAGAACCGTTCATCGCTGCTTGCAGCTTTAATTATTATTATTATTATCCGATTAGTCGACTATAAAAATAGCCGTTAGTTGCAGCCCCAGCCCCAATGTCACCGTTGGTGGTGTTTGGGTGGTTCTTTGATATCCCTGCATGACTGCTGACACTTTTCTCTGTGGTTGGATCTAAACTCACGTACATCACGGTGGTTCCTCCTCCATGAAATCCAGATCCAGGACCAACTGCTGCTGGTTCTGTGACCGGGTTCTCTCATCGGTTCTCTCGGCCGTCTCATTACTTCACGTTTGCGACGCCCGTCGTTGCGTTCCGACCAGAACGAAGGCACAGACGACCCTCACGGATCAGCTGCCGCGGTGACAGCGCAGAGATCTGCTCACTTATCGGCTAATGAGGCGAGTGACCCAGTTAGAGCGGCCGGATAAGATCTGGACCGATCGGAGCACCACAGACCTCAGCGAGGAGCGATTGGGTTTTTACAGGAAGAGAAACGTCACGGTCGGAGACAGAAATCTGAAGCTTCAGGGAAAACGAGGTGCTGCTAAATATAGAAATACAGAAAAGGCTGTTTTAGTCTCTGAACAAACGCTGAGAACAGAAGAAACTAATCACTGCCATCTCTCTGGGACCAAAAATCTTCTGCTTCTGTGGGACTCTTGCGACTTTAGCTTGTTAGCAAAATGCTAGCAACATTGCCTTTTGGGCGATTCTGGACGATTGTAATATGGTCATCCCCATAACTATCAAAATGTAATGATATATAAAAGGCAAGCTACATCTTTTACTCCTTGTCCCCCCCTGGAATTATTCTCTAAAATTGTACTGTGTATTGTCCCCCCAACTATGAAATGGGAGACAGAAAGACTGAAGCTTCAGGGAAAACGAGGTGCTGCTAAATATAGAAATATAGAAAAGGCTGTTTTAGTCTCTGAACAAACGCTGAGAACAGAAGAAACAAATCACTGCCATCTCTCTGGGACCAAAAATCTTCTGCTGGAAAAAGAGTTAATGATTGAAATGATAGTTGGAGGCCGGAAGCTTCAGAGTGGGAGTGGGGTGGAGACAGGTGGAGGTCTCTGGAGGTCTGTGGGGGTCTGTGGAGGTCTGTGGAGGTCTCTGGGGGTCTGTGGAGGTCTGTGGGGGTCTCTGGGGGTCTCTGGAGGTCTGTGGGGGTTTCTAGAGGTCTGGAGGTCTCTAGATCTGGACTACTGCAATGCTCCTCATGGAGATTCCTAGCAAGAGCACTCAAAAGCTCCAACACATCCAGAACAGCTGCTAGCGCTGCTAGCGCTGCTAGGATCCAGATGAGGGTGCGAAAATACAATTCCATTTTCACGTGTCGTACTTTAACGAACTCCTCCTAGCAGGATCGCCCGTTCCACATAAAACTCACTAAGGAGACACAAAAGACGTTAACCATGAAAAGTTATCAAAATCGTGAGTTTTGGTGAAATGGCCATGGCACTACAACGTTAAACAGGAAGTGCTACTAGTAGCTGATTGGTCCATATTTGATAGTTCATATTTTCCTATTTTTGCGAGGGCCCGTTCATCGCTGTTTGCAGCTTTAATTATTATTATTATTATTATTATGGAGGTTTCTGGAGGTTTCTATGGAGGATAAATGCACATGTGGACAAACTGGTTCATGTCCTTCCACCTGTAGACGAGGACAAACGTCTCCAGGTATCTCAGATTCTCCTCCAGATTCAGGTTCCAGATGTTTCCACAGGTGTCCAACAGGAAGTAGATCAGGACTCGTAGAAGTAGTGCTGGTCGGTATACCGGTTCTTACCAAATACCGGTGTTTATTTTTCTTATGATATGAATGTTTCATACACCGTAATACCGGTGAGTATGTACAGTAGCGTACACAACGTTGGGAACGTAGCGCCGCTGGACACTGTTAGTGAGGGGACTGTTTAGCAGCAGTGATGCACCGATTGTTCGGTAACTGAAATTGTTCGGCCGAAAATGGCAAAAAAACACTTTAGGTGTTCGGTGGAATAAGTGGGAAAAAACCAACAATTAATAACGGCGTTGTAAAATAAGGAAATAGACTGGCCGCTCCGTCCCGTAACTGTTGCACCACAAACATAAATCGTTGGCCAACCAAAAACTAACCACATAAGAATTTTACCAACATTCACCAGGAGGTGGAACCAAAACAACATAATGCTGGAAATTAAAAAAATGTTCAGTTTTTTTATGTTCAATAAATATTTTCTTTGAAAAGCATGCATAAATCAAATTTATTTGATTTATGCAAAATAGGCCATTCTAAGCCAATTTACTGCAGCAATTGCTTTCCAAATCATTAGAAAATGTGGTTAACACCCAGTTGTGCATGAAAAAAAAAATACCGTGAAACCGATATAATTTTGAAAAATACCGTGATATAAATTTTTGGTCATACCGCCCAGCACTACGTAGAAGGACACTTCAGAACAGTCCAGTGTTTGGTTCTGTCTTGGTTCTGGGTGGTTGTCCTGTTGGACGAAAAGGACCTGCAGGAGAGACCGAGCTCTCTGACTCTGAGTGAACTCTAGTTCCCATGATGTCATCGCCTCAGATGGAGATCCTGGTTCCTTTGGCGGTCGGTCGGCCGTGTCGTCATTCTGGGAGTCAGGTTGCAGAAGCATCAGTGTTTGGGATGTTTTACATTCCGGTTACGTAGATCAGGGACATGGAAACGTGTGTGTCTGGATAAACGTGTCAGACGGCTGGTCCTGGACCTCGTTTGGACCTCGTTCGTCCTCCAGCTCAGTCTCTGCTCGACCTCTGGTCACGCCGCGCTCACGCCCGACTCTTTCCATGTCTGTCGTAGCGACCTTCTCCCCCACAGGTCGGATAACTGAGAGCAGGTGTAGCGGTAGCACGCTAACCCCCCCCCATAGCCAGCTAGCCCCCCCTCATGGTGAGCTAACACTCAAACTGGTGTGAACTGGGGAATCAGCTGATCGTAGTGGCACAAACATGACCTCACTTAGGAGCTTTTTATCACTGTATCTAATCAATACATACCAGCCTATTATATATATAGCCTATATATATTAGTGCTGGCCAACGATTAAAATTTTGAATCTTAATTAATCCATGATTTCTGTAATTAACTGCAATTAATCACATATTAATTGCATATTTATTGCATATTTATTCACACATTTTGTGCTGTTCTAAATTACCTCAAGGTATTTTTTTAATGTTTTTAATACTGTTAACAACATGAGAAAGGGCAAATATGCTGCTTTATGCCAATGTTTATTCAATTTCCACAAAAAAAGCTTTTGACCTGAATGTAACATTCCTTCATAAATACAAACACAATGTAGTCCCAACTTTACACTTGTAAAGACTAACTTAAGATTCCTGTTTTAAGCAGCTCAGTGTAAAACAATGAACCATATGCATCACAAACATTGTACAAGAAGTGCATTGGTCAGTTAAATTTTCCCTGTAATTATGTCTGATATGGAGGAAAATAAAAGGCTAAAAAAATATCCCCTTCTCCTAAGTGGGTTAAAAACAGGGGGATACAAAAACTGAATTACAAACAAATAAAGTGCACATGTAAGGGGAGTAACTCAGCCGTTTCCTCACCTGAATCCTCAGTGCGAATCGCAGCGTGCGCCCGTCTGTGCACGTGTGTGTGTGCGGGGGGGGCATTGTTGAGTTATATGTTTTATGTAAAGCGCTTTGCGTTGCATTTCTTATTTTGTAAGAAAAGCGCTTAACAAATGCAGTTTGATTTGATTTGACTTGTCCTTTTTTGCAAGCTGCTATCCAGCGTTGTCTGATTTTGACTAGCTGGACCTGTAGCGGCCGCTAGCTGACCTGTAGCGGCCGCTAGCTGACCTGTAGCGGCCGCTAGCTGACCTGTAGCGGCCGCTAGCTGACCTGTAGCGGCCGCTAGCTGACCTGTACCGGCCGCTAGCTGACCTGTAGCGGCAGCTAGCTGACCTGTACCGGCCGCTAGCTGACCTGTAGCGGCAGCTAGCTGACCTGTACCGGCCGCTAGCTGACCTGTAGCGGCCGCTAGCTGACCTGTAGCGGCTGCTAGCTAACCTCCACTGACCTCCACTAACCTCCGTGTTAAACGTCCAACTTTAGAGCAGAAATATCGTTTGATTTCTCACCCGTGACGACTCCGAGGGGGGGAACTCCTGCCAGGAGAGTTTATATTCTTTCTAAAATGATTGACAGTCAGCTCAATGGCTAGCCGTTATCACTTCCTCATCTGTTACCGCCATGCTATCGCGCTCAGCGAAGCATTCCGCGCTGAACCCAGCGTCCGCTAAACACGACATGTCACGTGACATAACGCTTTGTCCGTTCAGCCTAGCTTAGCCGTATCTGCCGTTTCTTTGGGCTGCGTTCAGAACAAACCTCAGGTGAACGTGAACCTAAACTCGGCCACTTCTTCTTCATGTTCTCTGGCTCTTTGTTTCCGGGTTTGACCCACAGTACGTCAGTGATAGTTGCTCAATGCTAACGATTAGCAGCACCCGGCTGCAGCTAAGAAATACTAGGAAAGCATCAAGGCAGTGCTTAAGTTGCTCATAAATGTAATTTGCATTACTTTTCTCTTTCAAAGGTGTTACCGTGGCGACGATAGTCGCCAAAAAGCGCGCCCACCCTTCATCTGATTGGTCCATATTTGATAGTTCCTACTTTCTGCCATAACTTTTGAATGGTTTGACATAAAGAGTCATGGTGGTGTCATCGGACTCGGGTTTGAGTTCTTGACTTTTATTGGTGAAAATTGCATGCGTTCATCGCTGCTTGCAGTTTTAAGTTTCTTTTTAACCTCATTTTTGTTATAAAAATAATACCACAGTGAACAAAATTATATTCTTCGCCCACACTGCAAAAACTCCAAATCTTACCAGGAATATTTGTCTTATTTCTAGTTAAAATGTCTCATTTTTAGTCAAAAAATCTCATTACACTTAAAACAAGAGTCATTACCAGAAAAATAACTTGTTATTTGACAATTTTCACCTGTTTCAAGTAAATTTTCACTTGAAATAAGTAGAAAAATCTGCCAGTGGAACAAGATTTATCTTCTTATTACAAGTAAAAAAATCTACTGACAGATTTTTCTACTTATTTTAAGTGAAAATCTACTTGAAACAGGTGAAAATTGTTGTTTTTTCAGTGATGAGTCTTGTTTTAAGTGAAATGAGATTTTTTGACTAAAAATGAGACATTTTAACTAGAAATAAGACAAATATTCCTGGTAAGATTTTGAGTTTTTGCAGTGCAAGTTTATATTTACTGACGAAATGCAGAAAAAAGGACAAATATCTTTCCTGCATCATTTCCGTCCGTTTTGCGTCAGAGTTTGTGTTTTTTCCAGCCGTGTGTCATCAACCTCCGAGTTTAACGCCGGTTCAGTTCCAGAAACATTAGCGGTCCATGTGAAGACAAAAAAAAGAGACAGAAATCCCTTTAATTAGTCTGGAATTGATTAACGCTTGGAAGGTCGGAGGGAGCAAAAATTATAAATTCCACCCGTTTTTTTGAGGTGTTATCACATAAAATAAGTCTATTTTCTTGTTGAAATTAGAGATTAAGAGCAACATCAGGGTAGTCAGTATTCTTCTTGTAGTTTAAAACTGTTTGTTCATAAACTTGTAGTGTTTTAGGCCAAAGTTGGAGACATATCTGACGCCACTGAAGGGACCAAACAACACTTTACGGTGGTTTATTATCGTCAGAGCAGCTTCAAAGATCCACCAGGATCTCACTTTACAGCACAACGCGGTTTTTAAAACATGATATGCATTCAGAGGACGAATTAAGAGTCCAGTTTTAACGATTAAACGTGATTTAAAGACAAGCTTCCAACTGCCAATATAGTCAAGGGGCAACTTTATAAAAGCCTCCGTTAAGACTTTTGCTCACATGTCTGGGTAAAGTTTAACAACCTATTTTTTTTGTTAGAACAAATCTATAGAAGGAATTTTAGGGCTGTTGTCATCTTGAATGTTTTAGCTGGTGACCACTAGAGGCGCTAGAATATTCAAGTTCTCCATTCTCCAAAAGTCGAAATTTTGAGAAAAAAGTCGGAATTTTGAGAAAAAGTCGCGAAAAAAGTCGTAATTTTGAGAAAAAAGTCGTAATTTTGAGAAAAAGTCGAGAAAAAAGTCGGAATTTTGAGAAAAAGTCGCGAAAAAAGTCGGAATTTTGAGAAAAAAGTCGGAATTTTGAGAAAAAGTCGCGAAAAAAGTCGGAATTTTGAGAAAAAAGTCGTAATTTTTGAGAAAAAGTCGAGAAAAAAAGTCGGAATTTTGAGAAAAAGTCGAAATTTTGAGAAAAAAATCAAAATTTTGAGAAAAAAGTCGGAATTTTGAAAAAAAAGCCGGAATTTTGAGACAAGTCGCGAAAAAAGTCGGAATTTTGAGAAAAAAGTCGACATTTCGACTTTTTTTCTTGAAATTTCAACTTTTTTACTCGTCATTTTGACTTTTTTATCGACATTTCGACTTCTTTTCTTGAAATTTCAACTTTTTTGTTATTATGTGTGTGTTAGAAACGCCTATAAAAAAGTCATATTTTTTAACCAATATTGGACAAAATATAGCAATACAATTAAAGAAATGTTTTCTATTGATGTTTTATCCATTTCCCTAAATATAAAATGTTGAACATTGAAGATTTTGCATAAACTGTACATTTTGACCATTATTGTGACCATATGCATGAATGGAGTATTTGAATGTTACAGCGCCTCCAGTGGTCACCAGCAAAACAATCCAAGATGAAACAGCCTATTATTCCTCCTAGGGGTTCCTAATAACTAAAACATAAGGTTAATAACTTTACCCAGAAGCGTGAGCAGAGTTACCAATCTTAGGGTTTGACCCCTGACTAATACGAGAGGTGAATTTGTTTGCAGACGATGGTGTGATTTACTTCCAAGGAGCTGTTAAATCAGTTAAATCAGTTAATTTCATCAGTTAAATCAGTTAAATCAGTTAAATGTTAAAGTTAAAGTTTGACTGGTCTGGGGGAAAAAGAAAACTACTATTCATTTATTTAAAATACATCATTGTGAAGTCGTGAAGCTGCGACGTGTCAAACACTCGCCTGAAAATGTTTCAGCAAAAAAATTCAGTTTTAGATAACTGGCTTTACCATTCCTTCCAAATTAGCCTTTAAAAGTGTTTCATATTGATTTTCTTTTTTCTTTATGTTTAATTTATTAATTGGTAATCAAGTAAGAATTTTTTTCTGCATTTGTTGTGAAGATTTTCTTTGAAATGAATAGATTTGGTTTGTGTATTTGTTCTGAGTAACTGGGGTGGATGTTATTACGGCCATCTATTTATAATAAAAGATAATATTTATTTATCACACTTCATACATGCTTTACACTGAAAAGCAGAAAAACTGATAACCAACTTGAAACAATTGCTTCACTTGAATTAATGTTTTATTTGTAAAAACTACTAACTGTTCTCATTCTTTAATGAATTAAAACGATATTGAACTCGTGGAGTTCTTCACTTAATCCTTCTGTTTTTATTCTTTTTAAACCCTGTTGGACTATTTTACGCTGAAACGCTGTTTTTTTTAAACATTTCTTTTGATTTGAAGGTTTTTGTTGCTTCTTTTTTTGGCACTTTAGCATCTGTGAGGATGTTAGCGGGAGCAGCTAACGGAACTTTGCAACAGAATGTTTTGATGTGAAATGAGCTGAGAAATGATGCCGAGGAGACGAAACAGGTCAAATGGAGAGAAAATGGGAGGAAGTTTAAACCATTTCTTCTCTGAATTGTGATAACTGGCTAATAAAACGGAAGAACTTGGAGCTCCGATGGCGACGAATCTGGAGAGTCAAGATTCAGGCCCCGTCTCCACGTATCAAAAACGCTGGTGTTTTCATGAGTTTTGGTCGTTCGTTTACACGAAAACGAAGCTCAAAGTCTCCAAAAACCATCATTTCTGAAAACTCCGTCTTCACGTTTGCTTGTAAACGGAGAGAAACGGACATTTATTCTTCAGAACGTCACATTATGAGACAGAAACGTCACCAGCGTCATGAGTGACACCTGTGGTTACAATTAGTTTGTAACCGTCAATATTTTCTTGTATTTTACCTGTTTTTCCCAAAATTCCGTTTTATTTTCTCACAAATTCCGTTTTATTATTCCACAAATTCCGTTTAATTTTTCCAAAAATTCCGTTTTATTTTTTCCCCAAATTCCATTAAATTTTTCCCCAAATTCCGTTTTATTTTTCCACAAATTCCGTTTAATTTTTCCACAAATTCCGTTTTATTTTTCCCCAAATTCCGTTTTATTTTTCCGAAAATTCCATTTTATTTTTACCCAAATTCCATTTTATTTTTCCACAAATTCCGTTTTATATTTTTTCCACAAATTCCATTTTATTTTTTCACGAATTCCATTTTATTTTTTCACAAATTCCGTTTTATTTTTCCACAAATTCCGTTTTATTTTTCCACAAATTCCGTTTTATTTTTCCACAAATTCCATATATTCTAACGTCACACTTAAAAGTAACTCCACTTCTCTGTCACTCCAAACCAAAGACTCTGGTTCATCTTGGAAGTAACTGGAAGTTACTCGTGTCATTTGTTGATGTTTTTTTCCAGGATTCTGATTGGCTAGCATGACTTTATCTTCTCGTTACACTGCCCCCTGTAGGTTTGGCTGCTCATAGCACCTTAACAGATATTTATGCAGGTTCCTGGAAATGATGGTGTTTTTATAAACGGAGAGGGAAATATCAGTTTTTGAGAAATTTTGAGAAATGTCGAGAAAAAACACAAAATTTTGAGAAAAAAGTCGAAATTTAAAAAAAAAGCCCAAATGTTGTGAAAAAAGTCGAAATTTTGAGAAAAAAGTCGAAATCTTGAGAAAAGTCGAAATCTTGAGAAAAAAGTCAAAATTTTGAGAAAAAAGTCAAAATTTTGAGAAAAAAGTCAAAATTTTGATGCATGACTTTATCTTCTCGTTACACTGCCCCCTGTAGGTTTGGCTGCTCATAGCACCTTAACAGATATTTATGCAGGTTCCTGGAAATGATGGGATTTTTATAAACATAGAGGGAAATATCCGTTTTTGTAAAAACCAGCTACGTGGAAACGTGGCCTGAGTGTGATGCTTTTCACTGAAGCTCGGCAGGAAGAAGATATTACGACTTCTACACCTCCACATGGCATCCATCCATTCGGACGGAGCGGTAAAAGTGAAGAAAAAGGGATGCAGCGTTTCTACCGACGGATGCTGAGTCCTGGACGCTGTGAAGGAACATCTGCATCCTTTATATTCAACGTTTAGTGCATCTCACGTCATCAGCATCGTCGTTGCTAGGCAACAAATCCCATCTCAACGGATCCACGAACCTCGTTGGAGTTTTCAACTAATCATCTCCCGATGCCGACTTTCTTTTTCCTGTTTTTTCTCTTTATTCAGCAACAATAAAATAAAATCCTCCCTGTGGGGATTAAAACTCTTTAACTTTAACTCCTCAAAACTCAAGCAGTTCGTTCAAGTTGGTTTGTGTTTTTTTTTCTGGTTTTCAGCTCACATTTTATACAAACTTATTAAAAAAAAAAGCAAATAAAAGAAGGTCAGTCGTTAAAGTTAAAGTTAAACTTATGTGAAGAAGAGACAGAATAACGACTGATTTATGGACCAAGATCTCAGTTTAGTTTCAAAACTGCATGTTTTTATGGAGACGGAGACGGAATAAAGAGATAAAGAAGAGAAGAGTTTAAAGAGGTTTAAACGATGATGATGGTGATGATGATGAGGATGATGATGATGATGATGATGATGATGATGATGGTGATGATGATGAGGATGATGATGATGATGATGATGGTGATGATGATGATGATGATGATGATGATGATGGTGATGATGATGATGATGATGATGATGGTGATGATGATGATGATGATGGTGATGATGATGATGATGATGGTGATGATGATGATGATGATGATGATGATGATGATGATGATGATGGTGATGGTGATGATGATGATGATGATGGTGATGATGATGATGATGATGATGATGATGATGATGATGATGATGATGATGATGATGATGATGATGATGATGATGATGATAAATGAAGACTCTACTTTCTGACTTAAAAGATAATCGAATGCTTCTCTCGTGTCAATAAAACATTGTCATCGTCACATTTGCTCTAAAATAAAATGTTTGTTTCTGCTGATTTTGGACGATAGTTTGTCCCGACGCTGGACATTTAAGTAAATAAAATAAGACGTGACTCGTGTCTCGTCCAGTACGGAACTGAAACAGTACAAATTAAATAAATAAATAAATAATTAAATCATTGAATAAATGTACAATGAAATAAATAAAATTGGAAATACCTAAACACATAATTTATTTAATATACAATTAAATAATTAAATGTGTCATTAAATTATTAAATTTTGAATATTTCATTGGATATTTCATTTAATTATTTCATGGTTCCTGCGTTGGCTGAAGCACATGAATTTATTTAATATTATTTATTTAATTATTTAATAATTAAATGTGTAAGGAAATAATTAAATGTATATCCAATGAAATATTCAACATTTAATAATATAATGACACATTTAATTATTTAATAGTATATTAAATAAATTATATATTTAGGTATTTCCAATTGTATTTATTTCGTTGTACATTTATTCAATGATTTAATTAATTATTTATGTATTTAATTTGGACTGTTTCACCGTTCTGTAGTCCCGGTCCTGAACCGGGTTTAACTCGGCAGGACGACAGCTGATCTGTTTGTGTTTGTTCTCGGTTGCCGCGGTAACGCAGCGTTGCCGCGGTAACGCAGCATCGTCAGTAACCATGGTCTGTAACCGATGCAAAGGTTAGTCAACGATTTCTGTCCATTCTGACTCCATCATGTAAACGCAGTCTCAATAAAAACCGAAAGAGGAAAAATCCAACGTGTGTTTTTTTTTGTTGTTAAGGCGGAATGTTCTGTATTTACTGGTGAAGCCCGATCACTTCATTCACAGTTGACGTGTGTTTATTATAAGATATCTGTTTTGGGCGGTGCCGGTGGCTGGAAGTGACGTTTGTGCTGGAGGTAGGGTTTCCACCTTTCAGAAATAGAAATAAGGGACGCCCTGATTTCAGCAGCGCAGGAGCCAAAAAAAAGCCCTAAAACTTCTAAACTGAATAAAAATGTGTTTATTTTATATGAAAAAACTAAATGCTTTGATTTAAAGTTTAAAGTGCTTTAATAGCTTTGAACTTTCATGACTGTACAGACAGACAACCATACTAGTAACTGAAATATCCTCCTATGCTACGTATGTAACATCAGCCCAGATGTAGAATATACAGGTGAAGAATATGGTGTAAAAGTTAATTTACTTCAATAATTCAACTAGAATATGGTGTAAAAGTTAATTTACTTCAATAATTCAACTAGAATATGGTGTAAAAGTTAATTTATTTCAATAATTCAACTAGAATATGGTGTAAAAGTTAATTTATTTCAATAATTCAACTAGAATATGGTGTAAAAGTTACTTTGTTTCAATAATTCAACTAGAATATGGTGTAAAAGTTAATTTATTTCAATAAATCAACTAGAATATGGTGTAAAAGTTAATTTATTTCAATAATTCAACTAGAATATGGTGTAAAAGTTAATTTATTTCAATAATTCAACTAGAATATGGTGTAAAAGTTAATTTATTTCAATAATTCAACTAGAATATGGTGTAAAAGTTAATTTATTTCAATAATTCAACTAGAATATGGTGGAAAAGTTAACTTATTTCAATAATTAAACTAGAATATGGTGTAAAAGTTAACTTATTTCAATAATTCAACTAGAATATGGTGTAAAAGTTAATTTATTTCAATAATTCAACTAGAATATGGTGTAAAAGTTAATTTATTTCAATAATTCAACTAGAATATGCTGTAAAAGTTAATTTATTTCAATAAATCAACTAGAATATGGTGTAAAAGTTAATTTATTTCAATAATTCAACTAGAATATGGTGTAAAAGTTAATTTATTTCAATAATTCAACTAGAATATGGTGTAAAAGTTAATTTATTTCAATAATTCAACTAGAATATGGTGTAAAAGTTACTTTGTTTCAATAATTCAACTAGAATATGGTGTAAAAGTTAATTTATTTCAATAAATCAACTAGAATATGGTGTAAAAGTTAATTTATTTCAATAATTCAACTAGAATATGGTGTAAAAGTTAATTTATTTCAATAATTCAACTAGAATATGGTGTAAAAGTTAATTTATTTCAATAATTCAACTAGAATATGGTGTAAAAGTTAATTTATTTCAATAATTCAACTAGAATATGGTGGAAAAGTTAACTTATTTCAATAATTAAACTAGAATATGGTGTAAAAGTTAACTTATTTCAATAATTCAACTAGAATATGGTGTAAAAGTTAATTTATTTCAATAATTCAACTAGAATATGGTGTAAAAGTTAATTTATTTCAATAATTCAACTAGAATATGCTGTAAAAGTTAATGAAAATACGGTACAAATCGTGTCCCGTATTAGTTCAATACGGGACGCAACATTTTTTTCTCAAATAAAGGACAATTCCGTATTTTACGGGACGGGTGGCGACCCTGGCTGGAGGACGAAAGAAACGTGGCTAACAGAAAACTATCAACAGCTAGCCTACGCTAAAAGTTTTTCTTAAAGTTTTAAAAAGAAAGAAAAGCTGTGGGAGTATTGTGACTGTAGTGTTATGTAAATGATTCTCTTTTTTTTTTTTACTTTATTCATTGCCAAAATGTATCTGATCGGGAAAATGTATCGGAAATGTATCGGGAGTGTATAATGAGTCCTCTGACGGAACAACGGCCCGTTATTTTGGTCATTTTGAAATTAAGAATTCAAATACAAAAGAAATGAAAGAAAAGAAAACAACAAATAAACATGAAGTTAATGCTAACATTGCATTAGACCAGAATACCAAAACCAGACCGAAAAGGTGTAGCAGAAGCTTAGCTTATTACCCTTTTATAATCAATTCCTATCAGCTCCTACATAAACCGATACAGAGCAGAAAGAAGATGAAAGAAGAGGAAAGGAAACAGCTTGCAACTGCTGCAAGCCACAAACAACAACCAGTCCAGGTCTCTAGAACCACATCAGGACTAGGCTGCTGCCATTAGCCCGTTAGTACAAAGTGTCCAGTGATGTAAAGTCTACGGCAGATTCCCGGATAAACAGGTGATGCAAACAATCCATCACACGTGGAGCCGGCCACCACTGATGCATTCTGGGAAGTCGTCGACTGAAATCTGGAAAAGCGGACTTTTTTAAAAACTTTTAAGCAGAAAACATGACAAACAGACAAAATTTTAACATCAGCCAGATTGAAGACAGTGTCAATTTTACTTTGTAATCGGCATTACAAATGCATTATTATTATTATTATTATTATTATTATTATTATTATTATTATTATTATTATTATTATTATTATTATTATTATTATTATTATTATTACTATTATTATTATTATTATTATTATTATTATTATTATTATTATTATTATTATTATTATTACTATTATTATTATTATTATTATTACTATTATTATTATTATTATTATTATTATTATTATTATTATTATTATTATTATTATTATTACTATTATTATTATTATAATTATTATTATTATTATTATTATTGTTATTGTTATTATTATTATTATTATTATTATTACTATTACTATTATTATTATTATTATTATTATTATTATTATTATTATTATTATTATTATTATTACTATTATTATTATTATTATTATTATTATTATTATTATTATTATTATTATTATTATTATTATTATTATTATTATTATTAATATTATTATTATTATTATTACCAACAAAGCATGAAAACCTGTCTCTATAGGCTATAGGGTCTGCAGCTACAACACAATAATTAACAATTTAACTGTACGAAGTGGCAACTAAACATAAACCCAAACAGCAGAGGTGCTAACATGCTGCATCATGACAGATCTTACATCACCGCAGGTTGACCGGGCACTGGCACCGGGCTTTCCTTCTTCAAGTTCTGGTTTTTTAAAATAACTAATCAATGAACTCTGTTCAGCCGTTGTTGTGGCGATAAAGTCGGCCGCGACGCCGGATAGCTAGCTGGCTAAAGGCAGCTCAATCTGTCGGAACCAGAGCAATAAATTATGTCCTGAGATTCGATCCCTGCGACTGGTTTCAAAAGTTCTGTTTTAATCAGAAGAAGAAATTAAAGGCTGAACACAAGTAGACAACAAATCAAGTTTACATTTATTCAATTCAATTTTTTCAATTCAATTTTATTTATATAGCGTCTAACAGAGCCGCCGCAAGGGGTGTGCGAACCGTGCGACCGCACGGGGCCTTCGCGCCCCAAGGGGCCTCGCGCTATGGGCCGTTTTTGAAAAAAAAAAAAAATATTTTTTTTTTTTTTTTTTTTCGTTATTTTTTTCGTTTTTTCCCTTATAAATATCAACAGTCATGTTCCATTACAGACCTAAATGTGTACTAGTCTGTGCATATCAATAAATATATGTGCAATGATGACGCGTGTCTGTTGTTCAATACAACTGATCAGACCAAGCGCAGACACAAGCTGCTCTGATCCAGACGGTGGAGTTGGAACAAACTGTCACACAATGTCGAGAGAACGAGACAGATTCAGGAAATTTCCATCAGGGGATGAAAAAAGAAAAAAAACTAAAGAAAATGGAAGAGTTTAATGCCTCTCTGAAAGGCTCGTTTGATAAATTTGTTAGAAAAATCACCGATCCGACCGGGTCTCAAGCAGCCGTGGGGCCCCCCGTCGAGGCAAGTCAAATGATGATGAGGCTGGGGAAGGTATCCAGTATTTTGCTAATTGGAGAGTTAAAATTGCGCATATAGACACCCGATCCGACCCAAAAAAACCCAAAATTTCGCGCAAGCCATTCCAAGCCATTCCGCACAGGGCCTCGCAAATCGCCCAGACGGCTCTGGCGTCTAATACAACAGAGTTGTCTCTAGAAGCTTGACAGAGACCCATACCCAGAACATGACCTTATACCTTTTCTCATCTAATGGTTTAGAATATGTTTAAGTGAAACATGTATTTTGATCAAAGTTGGCTGGGAAGGCCAGTTCCAGAAACATCACTGGCTACGAGCCTGATTCCCATTACAAATGTGCCAATTACTCCTTTTTCAAGACTTTCTAGAAATATAGGGACGTTCATCTGAAAATGCAGTTTCCTTGATATGAAATTGGGAGGGTCGTTTTTCCACGTCCTCCCGGGCCAGTTCCTGGTTCCAGGTTCCTGGTACTGAGTCACAAACTGGTGCAGATGGAGGGAAGGAAATCAGAGCCAACAAAAGCTGTGAAGTTTGTTTCCTCGCTCGCTTTAACACCTTCACACACACACACACACACACACACACACACACACACACACACTCCGGTCTCAGGTGACTCCGTCAGCTGTCGGTTCTCGCTGACGCGTTTGTCTCGACCTCGGCTCGGTGTCACCGTCACTTACCGGCTGTTAGAAGCTTTGTTTGGCATCAATCATTCAGCCGGCTGTCGTCACGCCGACGGGACGATCAGCTGACGATCAGCTGATCACGGTCCCTGGAGGTCTGCAGGACCACGACCTGGACCTGAACCTGCAGGACCTGGACCTGCAGGACCTGGACCTGCAGGACCTGGACCTGCAGGACCTGGACCTGCAGGACCTGGACCTGCAGGACCTGGACCTGCAGGACCTGAACCTGCAGGACCACCACCTGAACCTGCAGGTCTAATATGGAGTAAGATCACTTCCAAAAAGATGTGTCCATGTTATAACTATTCGTATTCGTAATGATAAACATTTGTATGTAAATAAAAAAGTTGTACCAAAATTCTGCTGTCACACACACGAGTGATAAATTATTAGGGTTAGGATTGTTTTTATGTGAGTATGAATCTAAAAGCTGTGAGTGAAAGTCTTGTGAAAACAACTGTAATTTCTACGACTACGAGTCTTCACTGTGAACACGAATTCAAGTTTATGAAGTTTATGGTACGAGTAGAAAACTGTTGAAATGACGTCACAGACAGAAACAGCATAAGGTCACAGAGAAAATAGAGAATCATATTTTCTCATCAACAAAACATGTTATTTAATTGTCTGAAAAATGGCCAAAATAAGAACTTTATTGATCCCACATAGGAGTAATTCATGTTATATCAGCTATAGAGAACAAGGTAGTGCCGAAAAACAATATATATCCCCCCTCACTAAAATAAGAAAAATATAGAAAAATAGATCAACAAAACTCATTTAAAATGTTTCAAATAACAAAATAACATAATTGAACCATTTTTCAGACAATAAAATAACATTTGAACCATTTTTCAGACGATAAAATAACTGAAAAAATCTGAAAAATTGTTAAAATATGTTATTTTGTTACTTGAAAATTTAAAAATATGTTTTGTTGATGAGCAAATATGATTCTCTATTTTCTCTGTGACCTTATACTGTTCCTGCCTGTGACGTCATTACAACAGTTTTTCGACTCGTACCATAAACTTCATAAACTTGAATTCGTGTTCACAGTGAAGACTCGTAGTCGTAGAAATTACAGTTGTATTCACAAGACTTTTAGATTCTTACTCACATAAAAACAATCCTAACCCTAATCATTTATCAGACTCATGTGTGTGACAGCAGAATTTTGGTACAACTTTTTTATTTACATACAAATGTTTATCATTACGAATACGAATAGTTATAACCAGTACTCCAGTTGTAAAAAAGAATCAGCGGGGGTGGTGGATTTGATCATATGGGGACAGATAATTTGTGCTGATTACAAATAATATAATATATTACAAATAATAGCAGTGACCAAAACACCTGCAGAAATACTGCAGGAATGACATAGCAGCAGTTAAATGCAGCCTTCTGTAAGCTTTAAATATCCACTGGGCTTACATCAAATACATCAAAACACAACAATAAAAAACACTTTTCTGAACTTATCAATATGACTCTGTCCTTCACAGGATAAGTAACATGGATCACTGCAAAAACTCACAATCTTAACAAGAATATTTGTCTTATTTCTAGTTAAAATGTCTCATTTTAGTTAAAACAAATCTCATTACACTTAAAACAAGACTCATCACTGGAAAAAACAACAATTTTCACCTGTTTCAAGTAGATTTTCACTTAAAATAAGTAGAAAAATCTGCTAGTGGAACAAGATTTTTTTGCTTGTAATGAGAAGATAAATCTTGTTCCACTGGCAGATTTTTCTACTTATTTCAAGTGAAAATTTACTTGAAACAGGTGAAAATTGTCAAATAAGTTATTTTTCTGGTGATGACTCTAAATATTGAAATAGCAGTAAAACCACATTCATTGATGAAATGACATAAGGGATGGAAAGGGGGGATGGCAGTTTTACAGGGGGGGATGATTTGGACCGTTTTTATTTCAGGGGGGATGATTTGGACCGTTTTTATTTCAGGGGGGGGATGATTTGGACCGTTTTTATTTCAGGGAGGGATGATTTGGACCGTTTTTATTTCAGGGGGGGATGATTTGGACCGTTTTTATTTCAGGGGGATGATTTGGACCGTTTTTATTTCAGGGGGGATGATTTGGACCGTTTTTATTTCAGGGGGGGATGATTTGGACCGTTTTTATTTCAGGGGGATGATTTGGACCGTTTTTATTTCAGGGGGGATGATTTGGACCGTTTTTATTTCAGGGGGGGATGATTTGGACCGTTTTTATTTCAGGGGGGGATGATTTGGACCGTTTTTATTTCAGGGGGGATGATTTGGACCGTTTTTATTTCAGGGGGATGATTTGGACCGTTTTTATTTCAGGGGGGGGATGATTTGGACCGTTTTTATTTCAGGGGGGGATGATTCTGACCGTTTTTATTTCAGGGGGGATGATTTGGACCGTTTTTATTTCAGGGGGGGATGATTTGGACCGTTTTTATTTCAGGGGGGATGAGGGGGGATGCCATCCCCCCTCATCCCCCCTCAACTCCAGTACTGGTTATAACATGGACACACCTTTTTGGAAGTTATCTTACTCCATAGTCCAACCGCTTCATTCACACCTCAAAGACCGCGGTAAAGAAAGTATGTGAACCTGTAGAGCTCTGAACTCTGACTGGATCAACACCGATCCCTCGTTGACAGTTCCTCTACTGACCACCAGGGGCTGCAACAGTTCCTCTGACCACCAGGGGCTGCAACAGTTCCTCTACCGACCACCAGGGGCTGCAACAGTTCCTCTACCGACCACCAGGGGCTGCAACAGTTCCTCTACCGACCACCAGGGGCTGCAACAGTTCCTCTACCGACCACCAGGGGCTGCAACAGTTCCTCTACCGACCACCAGGGGCTGCAACAGTTCCTCTACCGACCACCAGGGCTGCAACAGTTCCTCTACTGACCACCAGGGGCTGCAACAGTTCCTCTACTGACCACCAGGGGCTGCAACAGTTCCTCTACTGACCACCAGAGGCTGCAACAGTTCCTCTACCGACCACCAGGGCTGCAACAGTTCCTCTACTGACCACCCGGGGCTGCAACAGTTCCTGTACTGACCACCAGGGCTGCAACAGTTCCTCTACTGACCACCAGGGCTGCAACAGTTCCTCTACTGACCACCAGGGGCTGCAACAGTTCCTCTACCGACCACCAGGGGCTGCAACAGTTCCTCTACCGACCACCAGGGGCTGCAACAGTTCCTCTACTGACCACCCGGGGCTGCAACAGTTCCTGTACTGACCACCAGGGCTGCAACAGTTCCTCTACTGACCACCAGGGCTGCAACAGTTCCTCTACTGACCACCCGGGGCTGCAACAGTTCCTGTACTGACCACCAGGGGCTGCAACAGTTCCTCTACCGACCACCAGGGCTGCAACAGTTCCTCTACTGACCACCAGGGGCTGCAACAGTTCCTCTACTGACCACCCGGGGCTGCAACAGTTCCTGTACTGACCACCAGGGCTGCAACAGTTCCTCTACTGACCACCAGGGCTGCAACAGTTCCTCTACTGACCACCAGGGCTGCAACAGTTCCTCTACCGACCACCAGGGCTGCAACAGTTCCTCTACTGACCACCAGGGGCTGCAACAGTTCCTCTACTGTTATACTTATACTTATTTTCTCCTTTTTCAAATTTTTTCTGCATATTGATTGGCAACATTTTCCTCTGAGATAATTTCCACATATTTTGCAGAATTCTGGTGTCCACTAATTCAAGACATTTCAACAGTTTTAACTGAAGGAATAATGGATTTGAATGATACCGTATTTTCTGGACTATAAACCGCTACTTTTTTCATATATTTTCATATAATAGGTTTTCAACCGTGCAGCTTATACAAAGGTTATTCTGTGGATTTTTCTTCCACCACTAGGGGGCGCTCTAACCGGAATTAGAATCAAAACTAAGACAAAATAAATGCACAGAAGAATAAACTACTTCTTCTTTAGCAGATAGAAGTAGAAGCAGATTCCAAACAGATAAATAGATAAATAAATACCGGTTATTTTCTCTTGGTTCTGTCCCGTTTTAATCAGCAAAGTTGCTGCCGTGTTAAAAGACACTGTTAGGAAAGATCTATTTAGGTACAAACATGTACATCATTTACAGTTCAGAATCCTTCTGTACGTGTAGTAAATATATAATCTAACTACAGAAATATCTGCAGCTAAATATCTTTTTTTTTAAATGGAGCGGATGTGGCTTGTATATCTTTTTTTTATTATTTTTTGAAAAATAGAGCGTATGAGGCTTATATACAGGTGCGGCTTATAGTCCAGAAAATACTGTATACTAATTACAGCTTAAATGGCAGTTACGCTGCTCCTCCGTGGTTACCAGCAGGGTCTGTATCTTCCAACAAAGTCTTATTGATGTTGAACTGATCATGAAGTCTCTACTTCTCTCCAGCGGCGGAGCCAGAATGTTGCTAATGGCTAATGGGTGGGCCCGAAAGAATTTGGATGGGCCTGATTTTTTTAAAGTTGAGATGTGCTACAAATAATATTGTGTAAAGAAATCTGTCGGACTCTGACCACTAAATTATAGTTACACTTCGTACTTAAGTCAGATTCCTGTCAGATAAATATCTCCAGGTATGAAAGGATATACAGCAGTCCTAATGTTTACTCCACAATTAGACCTCGGTTCTGTTAGAATTCACTGTTAAGACGTGATAAGGAAAGAAGAGGGAGAGAACGAAAGAGATTGAGTTTATGTCTTTGCTGATGCTTTATTGTTTTGCTGATTTTAAACAATCACTTAAAAGCATAAATAAATCTTCACACCTCGCTCCGGACACAAATTCAGCTCATTGGACACCTGACTGTCACAACCAGTACTCACTTATGAGGTTCGTTCATAAAGTTGGTGATTGGCCAGTGAGGTTAGGTCGTATAGAACAGATATAAAATTACTGGAGTGTGCCGGTTTCCTTCTTTCATACAATTGTTGATTCTACAATCTGACCTTGACAGGGCAGCTTGGCCCGCTGCTCCAGTCACAATCTCCCTGGTGGAATGTAAACAAGCGGCTCTGCCCCCACTAACCCTCCCCTTCTCAAACATCTGTGGACTTGTTTACAGAACTGTACCGAGCTTTTCTGTGCTGAGGTGTTTTTTTGCACCTTGACACTAGGTATTAATACACAGTGTGAAGATCCTTTTTTTCCCTCCTCCTCCATCCCAGTGTCATCCTTCCTCTAAAAATGGCGTCCGTATTAATGGAGCCATCGGTGTGAACCGGAGTCAAGTTCTCTCGTCTGATTTATGTCTGACTTGAAAATAAAGCTTTTTCTGATTCTGATTCTGATTCTGATATTGAAATGTCAATGTGTAAGTCGTGAAATGAAATGTGTTGAACATGGTTTAACTCTGACATTTAACTGTCCAGAACACTGTTCCAAAGCTCCTTCATAGCTAATGTTTTCCCCAAAGTCATGGTGACAACAGATGTGCGAAACTTTGAAAGCAGCCACGTCCCAGTTCTGTAGACGTGTTTTTTTTTTAAAAGTGGCTCAAAGACAGCTGTTTAGCAATTCTTCAATGATTTCAGCTACCTGGAGTCCCTCAAGGCTCAGTTTTAGGTCCTCTGGTGTTTCCATACTTCCTCTTGGGTGGGTTGAGGATTGGTTGATAAATGGATGAACAGATGGATGAAGGATGTAAACTATAACCGGCGCTGGAGCTGTAGGTGTCGTTGATGTTTCTCCTCCATCTTCATTTTCTCCTGATGTTTTAGTTTCATATCGTCCAGATGTTTGTTGATGTTTGTTGAGGATGTTTTTTATCTCCTCCTCCTCCTCCTCCTCCTCTTCCTCCTCCTCCTCCTCCTCCTCCTCCGGCGGCCGATGTGACTTTTCCCGAGCGAAGCCGCTCACGTTTCCTGCTCTGCAGCTTCTGCAGCTTCGGGATAAGTGTTTTCTGTCCTTAAAATAGAAACAGATGACACATTTCCACATTAGCGCTGGTGATGAGCGTGATGGGAGTCGGCCATCGCCTTAGCCGAGCGGAGCGTCTAAATCCCCTCTAATCTAGAGCTGGGGTGGGGGGGAGGCTGTTAACGACCCGGAGGAGGAGGCTGTTAACGACCCGGAGGAGGAGATGCTTAAATCAGAGGACGGAGCCGCGGTGTCCATGCAGTTGGTGTTGAATAAACAATAAAAACATGTGATCATTTAGGATTAGCTGCCAATATTTAGCAACAACTAAAAACCAGGGATTCTCCAGAGATGCTGGTTTTTATTCACGGGTCACGGGTTGATACAGCGCTAATTGCTAAGTAGAGACAGCGATGACACCATGACATTGGCTGGACAGGCCGTCAATCAACAGACCACACCCCTAATTATACAGACATTACACCTTTTAGTGCTTCCTGACGGTTTCAGCCTGAAAGTTTGAGTGTTGGCACGCAGAACTCCCATGATTCAACAGCCATATTTATTATTTTAAATTTTCTTATCTTTTTATCTCTATATGCGGGTTTTTGGTTTTTGGGGTGTTTAATTTGTAAATGACAGTGTTGTGTGAGTGAGATGGAGATGTCAACTTCACCGAGGAAACCTCCCAAAGGGTTTAGTAAAGTCTGAATCTGAATCTGAATTTCAGAATGTATTAAAGGATTTGCCTTGAGATGTGCCATCTCATTTTCAAGGGGGTCCCAAGAAAAGATACATTACAATATATTACATTACAATATATTACATTACAGTACAGACATACATGACATAAAACAAACACACCCACACACACATAAGTCTGGTTACAAAATAGAGAAATAACAGGAACAATGAAATTAATATAACATAACAGAGAAAAAAAGGAAAAAAAAAACATAAATATTTATTTATTTATTTATTTATTTATTTATTTAATTATTTATTTATTTTTTACCTTGTCTGCACACATATTAATGATTGATACCATGAAGGTAGAAACCAAAGGTATATATGTGCATTATTACTATATTTAATATATATATACATATATATATAAACATATATATGCATAAATAAATTAAAAATAGGCAATTTGTTTTAAGATGAGAGTATAATGCCAAATTAAAACAATAAAGAGGTAATAGAACGCAAAAAGAGAGGAAGATTATTCCAATCTGATGGAGCTTTAAAATAAAATTATCTTTTACCAACCTCTTTTAAAATTCTAGGAACAAAGAAAAAAGGAAAATCCATATGTCTGAGTGAGTATGGAGAGTTATATGGAATCATGAGTTCTTTTAAATATGGAGGACAATGAAAATAAACACATTTAAAAAGGAAGTGAAGCCGGTGAAACTGAAACCAGTTTAATGAATCAAACTTAAAGCAATGATGTTCTGAAAGGAAAACGTAACACAAATCTACATAATGAATTAAATAATACAGTCAGAGGTTTAAGATGGGGATCTGGAGTATTTTGATGAACAATATCTGCATAATCAACAAGTGGGAGTTGAGAAATTAACCCTTTTCTGACAGGAAGTCGAAACAGTTGATTGAACGGAAAAGTGAAGGGAGACAGCCATGTGCTTTATTAACAGTATAATCAATGTCTGAATCTGAACCTGAATCTGAATCTGAATCTGAATCTGAATCTGAATCTGAACCTGATTCTGAAACTGATTCTGAATCTGAATCTGAAACTGAATCTGAATCTGAATCTGAACCTGAACCTGAATCTGAACCTGAATCTGAATCTGAACCTGAATCTGAACCTGAATCTGAATCTGAACCTGAACCTGAACCTGAATCTGAACCTGAATCTGAATCTGAACCTGAACCTGAACCTGAATCTGAATCTGAAACTGAATCTGAATCTGAACCTGAACCTGAATCTGAACCTGAATCTGAATCTGAACCTGAATCTGAACCTGAATCTGAATCTGAACCTGAACCTGAACCTGAATCTGAACCTGAATCTGAATCTGAACCTGAACCTGAACCTGAATCTGAATCTGAAACTGAATCTGAATCTGAATCTGAAACTGAATCTGAACCTGAACCTGAACCTGAAACTGAACCTGAATCTGAATCTGAATCTGAAACTGAATCTGAATCTGAATCTGAACCTGAATCTGAATCTGAATCTGAATCTGAACCTGAATCTGAATCTGAACCTGAACCTGAATCTGAATCTGAATCTGAAACTGAATCTGAATCTGAATCTGAAACTGAATCTGAATCTGAACCTGAATCTGAATCTGAATCTGAATCTGAATCTGAATCTGAAACTGAATCTGAATCTTAATCTTAATCTGAATCTGAACCTGAATCTGAAACTGAATCTGAAACTGAACCTGAACCTGAATCTGAATCTGAACCTGAATCTGAATCTGAATCTGAAACTGAATCTGAATCTTAATCTTAATCTGAATCTGAACCTGAACCTGAATCTGAAACTGAATCTGAAACTGAATCTGAAACTGAAACTGAATCTGAAACTGAACCTGAATCTGAAACTGAATCTGAACCTGAATCTGAATCTGAATCTGAAACTGAATCTGAACCCGAACCTGAAACTGAAACTGAATCTGAACCTGAATCTGAATCTGAATCTGAACCTGAAACTGAATCTGAAACTGAATCTGAAACTGAATCTGAAACTGAAACTGAATCTGAACCTGAATCTGAATCTGAATCTGAAACTGAATCTGAAACTGAATCTGAAACTGAATCTGAATCTTAATCTGAATCTTAATCTTAATCTTAATCTTAATCTGAATCTGAACCTGAATCTGAATCTGAATCTGAATCTGAATCTGAACCTGAATCTGAAACTGAATCTGAATCTGAAACTGAATCTGAACCTGAAACTGAATCTGAATCTGAAACTGAATCTGAAACTGAATCTGAAACTGAATCTGAATCTGAATAAACCTGTTCAGCAGCTGAAACTCTCAGATATTAAAGTGAAGGAATGTGGGATTAGCTGAATGTTGGTGCCACATCTGAAGTTGTGTTTGTTATGAAGTAAATCAGGACCGGCTGGTTTCCATCCTGATGTTGAACCGTCTGGAAACACCGACCTCAGAAATCTGGCCTAAACGCCTGAGCAGCTGGATCAGAGCCGGGCCGGCCGGAGAACAAAGCTGTCTCCTCTCAGACTCTGATCAGGTTTCAGTTTCCACTGGAGGGTTTCCAGCTCCCACCTGAGCTGGAAAAGAGCTGGCTGTGGGTCACTAGGGCAGAACCAGGACCAGCCGGGCCCGGAGACCCGGACCAGCACCCCAGAGCAGACCCAGCTCCTCCTGATCTCTGACTTACTTTGGTTTAGTGCAGGGGTCAGGGGTCAGGGGTCAGGGGTCGGCAACCCGCGGCTCTAGAGCTGCATGCGGTTCTTAGTCCTTAGTGGCTCCTGGAGCTTTTTCAAAAATCTTTGACATTTTTTTTTTCTTTTTTCCTTTTTATCCTCTTTTTTTCCTTTTTTCTTCTTTTTTTCTTTTTCTTCTTCTTTTTTCTTCTTTTTTTCCTTTTCTCGACATTTCGACTTTTTTCTCGAAATTTTGACTTTTTTCTCAACATTTTTACTTTTTTCTCAACATTTCGACTTTTTTCTCGGCATTTTTACTTTTTTCTCGAAGTGCATAATGAAAAAAAAATCTTCCTCCAGTTCTAACTACTATAGAAACATGCAGCATGTGTTTCTTCATTTTAATTCTGATACAAGACTTTTCATTTTTTGCGGCTCCAGACACATTAGTTTTTTGTGTTTTTGGTCCAATATATAAACCTCAAATCTTTATTCGTGCGTACAACAAAAATACGTTTTTGTGTATCAGTTTGTGGAATTAAACTGTTTGAATTTGGAGTTAAAAGAATGTACAAACATAAAACAATTTAAGAAGAATTATGCCTAGCCTAGCCTAGCCTAGCCTAATGACACCATGATCTCACTCCGTCTTCAAACCATCACGAGGATCTGAAGACGTCCGAGACTCTAAAACCTGAAGATCCCTGGTGAGGAAACTCTGTTTCCTGCAGCAGAACGATCTAAAACCTGAAGATCCTGGTGAGGAAACTCAGCTTCCTGCAGCAGACGGATCTGCTCTCAGACCGGTAACTTCCCATCAAGTATCAAATGAACGCATGAATTATTCATGTCCGTTCTTGCTTGAACGAGTCTGTCGGACAATCTGTCTGTAAACGGAGCCGAGACGGAATCAGAAGGTCTGAGAGGTCAGGAGTGAACGGATGAACCTTTACGACCTCACGTGAACACATGAACATCATGTGTTGCTGCTGCTCATCATCTGTGTCTTTTATTCCCTGCTGCTCTGCTAAAAACCTGAGTGCGATCAATGCTGCTCGCAGCTTTAATTATTATTATTATTATTATTATTATTATTATTATTATTATTATTATTATTATTATTATTATTATTATTATTATTATTATTATTATTATTATGTTCATGCCAAGTAGTGGCATGACCACATTACAATCGTCCAGAATGGCCCAAAGGGCAATGTTGCTAGCAGGGCCGCCGCAAGGGGTGTGCGAACCGTGCGCCCCAAGGGGCCTCGCGCTATGGGCCGTTTTTTTTTTTTTTTTTTTTTTTCTTTTTTTTTTCTTTTTTTCCGTTATAAATATCAACAGTCACGTTCCATTACAGATCTAAATGTGTACTAGTCTGTGCATATCAATAAATATATGTGTCTGTTGTTCAATACAACTGATCAGACCAAGCGCAGACACAAGCTGCTCTGATCCAGACGGTGGAGTTGGAACAAACTGTCACACAATGTCGAGAGAACGAGACAGATTCAGGAAATTTCCATCAGGGGATGAAAAAAGAAAAAACCTAAAGAAAATGGAAGAGTTTAATGCCTCTCTGAAAGGCTCGTTTGATAAATTTGTTACAAAAATCACCGATCTGACCGGGTCTCCAGCAGCCGTGGGGCCCCGCGTCGAGGGAAGAGATGATGATGAGGCAGGGGAAGGTATCCAGTATTTTGATCATTGGAGAGTTAAAATTGCGCATATAGACACCCGATCCGACCAGAAAAACCCAAACATTTCGAGGGCCCCCCCCCCCGGCCATTTCGCACAGGACCTCGGAAATCTCCCAGTCGGCTCTGGTTGCTAGCATTTTGCTACAAGCTAAAGTCTCAAAAGTCCCACTGCGCACCAGCGGGTGAACAGCATGACCTGATCTGATGTGGGAAAAAAAATCCCCCAAAAAATAAAACACGCCCGGAAAAACCTAAAAAATGAAGGCGATATTTTGGTATACAGAAAAAGTGAAAGTTTGATTTGTAAATGACAGTGTTGTGTGAGTGAGATGGAGATGTCAATTTCCCCGAGGAAACCTCCCAAAGGGATTAGTAAAGTGTAAGGTCTGACCCAAAAACCTGAGGTGAACCGGAGTAGCCAACCACAAACAGACAGGAGACCAAACCATTTAAATAAAGAGTCAGAAGGCTGTTTATTAAAGTAACAGGGAAAACCCTACACTATCCTAGGGTTACTAAAATGGGGGGAATGTGGTGCGTCAGTATATGAATGAGATGTGTAGATAGCTATGTGTGCGTGTGTGTATGTGTTTTATGAAATGATGAGTGTGCGAAAAAACGAACTCTGGGTGGAATCCGGAGGGGAAGGCAGAGGAAACGGGGAAGAGATGGTTGGGGGGACCAGAGATCCATGAGATGGTTGGGGGGACTAGAGATCCATGAGATGGTTGGGGGTCACAGAGATCCATGAGATGGTTGGGGGTCACAGAGAACCATGAGATGGTTGGGGGTCACAGAGAACCATGAGATGGTTGGGGGTCACAGAGAACCAGGAGATGGTTGGGGGTCACAGAGATCCATGAGATGGTTGGGGGTCACAGAGAACCATGAGATGGTTGGGGGTCACAGAGATCCATGAGATGGTTGGGGGTCACAGAGATCCATGAGATGGTTGGGGGACCAGAGAACCATGAGATGGTTGGGGGTCAGAGATCCATGAGATGGTTGGGGGGACCAGAGATCCATGAGATGGTTGGGGGTCAGAGATCCATGAGATGGTTGGGGGGACCAGAGAACCATGAG